>NC_081405.1:249820472-249836234 GCF_030272615.1 Cryptomeria japonica
CCCATAGAGCCATGAAAATCATAACTTGGAATGTTAGGGGTCTGAATGCCCCTAACAAACAATGCATCTTAAAACACTACATCTCTGATTCTAAACCAGATATAATGTTAATCCAAGAAACCAAAATGAACTCCTTTGATATAGCCCTTTTTGAGAAAAAACTAGGTGTTAGACAGCTAAAGCACTCCCCTGCAATAGGGGCCTTAGGGGGCTTAGTCATCATTTGGGACTCTAGATTCATCTCTTTTACACCTTTAGAGATTAAGAAAACTTGGATGGGAGGAGAAGTAGTAAGTTATAAAAATAACCTAAGATTCAAATTGATTAATGTTTATGGTCCTATAGAAAATAGGGATAAGGCTAGGGCGTGGGTGGAACTAGAGTCTTTCCTCAGAAGTTTCCCAAATGATGTATGCATCGTTGGGGGAGATTTCAATGCTATCACTAAGATAGCAGACAAAAGAGGAGGTAGCAAAAAACTTCCTCCAGTAGCTATAGATTTCAATCATTGGATCAATAGGAACTCCCTATTGGAAATCTAGATGGTAGATAATGCCTTCACCTGGAATAGCAAAAGGCTTGGTTTTTGTAATATTGCTGAGAAACTAGATAGGTTCTTTATCCATGGAGAGCTCTCAGAGCTTAACTTTACCCTGAATGTAGAATCCCTCCCTTTAGTAAGATCTGGCCATTTCCCACTCCAACTAATCTTATTATCTGACCACACCCCTAAAAAATGTCCCTTCAAATTTGAGAGCATGTGGTTCAGAGATGATAACTTTTTAAGCTTAATTGAGAACTAGTGGAGAAGCTTTGTTTTCTCTGGTTCGAAGATGTTTATTATAACAAGAAAGTTAAAGCTTATCAAAAGGAAGCTCTTAGAATGAACAAGACTAATTTTGGTAATATTTTCTATAAAAAACTCCTAATAGAAAATGATCTTAAGAATGTTAACATTGAGGTTCTTGAGAAGGGGATGGATGAACATCTCTTCCTCAAAGAAAAGGCTCTTCTCTCTGAGTATGAAAAGACACTCTCAAATGAAGAGATCTTTTGGAAACAAAAATCGACGGAGACTTGGTTGAGTGATGGGGACCGAAATACTAAGTTTTTCCACAATAGTACTAAGTAGAGGCGATGGGTCAATCGAATTTCTAAAATTAAGAATTGGTAGGGTTCCATCCTATCTGAACTAGATGATGTTGCCTCTAAGGCAGCAAGGTTTTTTGATAAAATCTTAAACAATATTGAAGGCTCCAACCTCAGAGGACAACTCAATATTATCAAGAATATTCCAAAACTCATTAATGATGACCACAACAAAATCCTGTCAAAGAAATTCTCTGAGGAGGAGGTTAAATCTGTCCTTATGAAGATGAATCCCAACAAGACCTCGGGCTCGGATGGCTTTCCCACTAGCTTTTTCCAAAAAAGCTGGGGTTTTATGGGGACAGAGATCACAGATGCCTAAGAAGGTATTAGGAACTCTGGTCAGATTCTGAAAGAAATCAACAATACCTTCTTAGCTCTGATCCCAAAAAAAGAGAATCCTAAAAGCTATAATAACTTCAAACCAATAGACCTTTGCAACACTCTGTACAAATCTTAATCAAAACCCTAGCAGCTAGACTCCATAATCTTCTCCCCATTATCATTAGTGAAGAACAAACCAGCTTCGTAGTAGATAGATCAATCTATGATGGGGTTATTATAGCCCAAGAGGCCATTCATTCGGTCCAGCTCAAGAGGTCCCCAAGTATGCTAGTCAAACTAGACATAAGCAAAGCTTACAACAAAGTTGATTGGCGCTTCCTATGCAAATTCTTGGAGGCCTTTGGATTTTACAAATCCTTGATCAACCTAATCTTTGAATGTATATCCACCCCCAAATTCTTGGTCTTGGTTAATGTGTTCCCAGAAGGTTTCATAAGTAGCTCAAGAGGGCTTAGGCAAGGAGATCTTATTTCCCCCTTCCTCTTCATCATCATGGTTGAAGCCCTAGGTAGATCCATCTCTAAGGCCAAAGAGAAAGGAGGGATCCAAGGAATCCCCATTACCACCAGCCTCCCTCCCTTTACCTACCAGCAATTTGTCGATGACATGATGCTTTTTGGGCAGGGAAGTGTAAGGGAAGTGGGTGCCCTCAAAGGCATCCTTAATTCCTATATGCTTGCCTCGGGTCAAGAGGTGAATCTGGCCAAGTCTGCAGTTTTTATGTTCAACATAGACCCCTCCTTAGGGAAAGTGATCAGCAATATCCTGGAGATTAGTGAAGGAACTCTTCCTTGCAAATACCTAGGCATTCCCCTTGACAAGGGTCGAAGACCCTCAAAATTATGGGACAACTTGGTGGATAAAATCATGTCTAGGATTAACATTTGGAAAGGAAAATGGCTTTCATCTTTAGGTAGAGAAACCTTGGTTAGATCGGTCTTGTCAGCTATGCCCATTTACCAGCTCTCCTGTCAACATTTATCTTCTTCTAAACTTGCAGAGCTCAACAAGAATCTCAGGACTTTCTTTTGGCAATGTGCTAATGACAATCGTAAAATATCACTCATATCCTAGGACAACATATGCAAACCTAAAGAAGAAGGAGGAATTGGAATTAAAAACCTTCATGATTAGGGCAAATCCTTGGGTGCCAAGTTGGTCTGGAGGATGTTCATAACCCCCCACCTCAAATGGGCTCGCTTGCTGCACCACAAATATCTTAATGGAGGGAATCCTAGCCAAATCTTCAGAGAAACCAAACCTCCCAGAGGGTCTTGCCTATGGAATTTTATGTTAGACTGCAGGAGGATTATCTCAGACAGACTTACTTGGAACTTAGGGTTCGGGGATAAATCTCTTTTCTGGTCGGATTCATGGGGTGGATATAAGGCTATTGATAATATCCATGACTTTGGTGCTACTCGTATCCTTCTTGAATCTCATAGAGGACCCCTATTAAACAACTATATCTCCCCTTCAGAGGATGGCACTGGTTGGCAGTGGATTGAGAAGGAAGATGAGGATATCCCAGTAAGGGATAAACAAAAACTTATGGCAATTCTTAAATCAAGGAACATTGCCTTAGGTCAGAATGAGGACAAGCTCGTCTGGGATGGCTCCCTAAGAGGAGAATACAACTCCAAGTATGGGTACTCTCTCATCTCCAAATCATTTATAAGACCTATGACTGAGCTTCCCTTGAAACTTTGCTGGGATAAATATTATCTGCCTAAGGCAGGTATCTTCTCCTAGCTTGCGGTTCAGAACAAGCTCCTAACTATGAGAAAATTTAGAAGAATGGGGGGTATGAGGGCCCTAGTAGATGTCCTCTTTGGGAGGCAGATGAGGAAGACACCAATCATATCCTCCTTAATTGCTCCTTTGCTCACAAATGTTGGATCTAGTTCACCAACAAACTTGAATGGTCTGTAGCCTTCCTCCACACCATCTTTGGAATGCTCAAGGCATGGCCTCTCCTCAGGCATGGCTATCTCTTTGAAGGTTTATGGACAAATCTTCTTTCTTCCATTATGTGGGAACTATGGAAGGAGAGAAATAGACGTCTCTTTAAAAATGAAAAACTAGAGGTTCCCAGAATCATTAACAGGATAGAGTCAGCTATCACTAAGCTCATGAACAACTGACTATCATCAAGCACATTGAAGAATGCCTCTATCACTTATTGGGATGAAAAGATGAAAAAAAGATGGAAAGGCTTATCCTTTCCTCCCTTTGTAGGAGATGGTCCTATTGCATGTCTTCGATCAAGGGATGCATGCAAATGGTAGCCCCCAAGTGAAGGCTAGGTGAAGCTAAACTTTGATGGGGCATCCCATGGCAACCCAGGGCAAGCAGGGATAGTATGTGTTGTTCATAATTGGGAAGGCAAGGAACTAGCAACCCTTTCCTCTCCGATTGGCATCAACACTATGGCCTTGGTGCAAGGTCTATATTTATGTAGGAAACTAGGAGTTAAGAACTTAGAAATTGAAGGAGATTCAACTATAATTGTCAATGCTCTAAGGAAAGGTAGTATGCCTAATTAGAGACTAAATACTTTGCTGTCAAAAGCTCTTGACTTATGCAGAGATTTTGATAGGTTCATAGTCAATTATATTTATAGGGAGGGCAATAAAAGAGTAGATGAGTTGGCCAACTTGGGAGCTGATGGCATCAATCTCCTATCTGTGCCACCTTAAGGCAACTCCCTCTTTTTTTTTCATGTCCTAACTGGTCGTTAGCATGTTTCTCTTGCCCAGACTTTGTTTTAACCCCCTTATTTATTCCTCTTTCTGCCCCCTGTATTTACGTATAGATACTCAGACAAACATTCAGTTTAAATATGCTCATATATCTATTCTCCTAGACTTTAACTCACATATTTAGGCTCAATCCATGGTCAGATATAATCATTAAAACACAAATCTCAATCATAGACTTTTTCCCTCTCCTTCATACCTATTTAGTCTTTCATCCTTTAGCCCAAGGAGAGGCCCCTAGTCTAATATTTTTGTATATACTTATCTGGGAACTTTCATTTTCAGACCCTCACCTTGATTCAGTCATCCATCCTCATATTCAGCCTCTCATCCTCATATATATATATATATATTTACATACATATACATATATGCAGGTTTTATCTCACATTCCTATGGCCTAGGACCCTTTCATGAATTATCTAGGACAGATAAGCACTCTCAATGCATGTATCCTTCTTTCACCGAAATACTATATTCGATCACTATGGCTATTTCCTGACCGATACCTATCTGTTCTCCATTGGGTTTTATGTCGAAGAAACCTCAGGCTTTGGTGACCTCCATTATTTTTTCCACCGAAACACTTCTTCCATTGAAATCATCATGCTCTGTTGGTTAATGGATCTATTGTCTCACCGAAGCCTTTCTTTATCCTCCCTTATCATCCTCCACTGATAAAATCACATCGGTGAAACCATGCGTATCGGAGGCATGCCTTTTTGCTTCCTTGAAACCTATTTCCTCATCGATATCTTTTATCGATGTAGCTTCCTTTTGTTTGATCTACTTTATTCTTTTGATGAGAATATTCCTTTCGGTGAGTCCTTTTTATGTTACACCGAGGGTACTATCTCCTCGAAGACCTTTTCCCATCAATAAAAACCATCTCCGCTTTCCTTGATATCTTTTGTCGATGGAATTACTATCTTCGATGAGTCTTTTCCTAAGTTCATCGGCTCTTCCTTTCTTTGATGGCCCTTCTATATTGATGAGACATCGTTGGGTCTCATCGATATTATTTGAACTCGGATATCTTAAATAGGATGCTTTTACACCCGCTTGATGACTTGTAGGCTACCATGGTATTAATGAAAATGATAATTTCTTTTAGCAATAGGGGGCTTTTATAATTTAACTTCATAGATAATCCTTCTTTCATCGAAATACTGTATTCAGTCACTATGGTTGTTTCCTCACCAATAACTATCTGATATCCATTGGGTTTTTATGTCGAAGAAACTATGGGCTTCATTGACCTCCTTTATTTTCTACACCGAAACACTTCTTCCATCGAAATCATCATGCCCTGTCAGTGAGTGGCTCTATTATCTCACTGAAGCCTTTCTTTTTCTTCCCTTGTCATCTTCCACCGATAAAGTTGCATTAGTGAAACCATGCGTATCAGAGGCATGCCTTTTTGCCTCCTCGAAACCTATTTCCTCATCGATATCTTTTATCGATGTAGCCTTCTTTTTTCTAATCGACATTTTTCTTTTGATGAGAACATTCCTTTTGGTGAGTCCTTTCTATGTTACACCGATGGTAGTATCTCCTCATAGACCTTCTCATCGATCAAAACCATCTCCCCTTTCCTCGATATCTTTTGTTGATGGAATTTCTATCGTCGATGAGTCTTTTCAGAAGTTCATTGATGCTTCCTTTCTTCGATGGCCCTTTTATATCAATGAGACATCGTTGGGTCTCATCGATATTATTTGAACCCAGATATCTTAAATAGGATGCTATTACACCCGCTTGATGACTTGTGGGCAACCATGGTATTAATGAAAATGATAATTATTTTAACAATAGGGGGCTTTTATAATTTAACTCCATCGATAATCCTTCTTTCATCGAAATACTATATTTGGTCCCTATGGTTGTTTCCTCACTGATACCTATCTGATATCTAGTGGGTTTTTATGTCGAACAAATTGCGGGCTTTGGTGACCTCCATTATTTTCTCCACCGAAACACTTCTTCCATCAAAATTATCATGCCTTGTTGGTGAATGGATCTATTGTCTCACATAAGCCTTTCTTTATCCTCCCTTATCATCTTCCACTGATAAAGTCACATCAGTGAAACCATGCCTATCGGAGGCATGTGTTTTAGCCTCCTCAAAACCTATTTCCTCATCCATATCTTTTATCGAGGCAGCCTCATTTTGTCTAATCAACTTTATTCTTTCAATGAGAACATTCCTTTCGGTGAGAAGTTAGACCGATGGTATTATCTCTTCGTAGACCTTTTCATGTCAATAAAACCATCTCCACTTTCCTCGATATCTTTTGTCGATGGAATTTCTATCTTCGATGAGTCTTTTCTAAAGTTCATCGACGCTTCCTTTCTTCGATGGCTATAATGCCCCGCCAAAAACCCTAAAGGAAAAACATCATAATCTATGCAACTAAGGGTGAAATAATTTTTTTCTTTAAAAAGAACAAGTGCTTGAATTAAACCATTGGACATCTAATAAAACAGCGGAAGTTAACTTCTAAATTTCCTAAGGGTCACCAATGAAGATTACTTCATAAACTATATTAACACCATAGAAAAACCTACTGTTCAGCTTTATAGGAAAATTAAATGTTTAAGATAAAAATTCCACAATGAAAGAATTCTAAGTACTCCAAAGCAATCATTTAATATATCAAAAAGAATTAAGTAACTGAAATAACATGCATTCCAATAATTTCTTTTTTTTACAGTATCCATAGACATGTTTACAAAAATAACATAAATTACAACGTTATAAAGAAATCAAGGTTACATAAAGGTTTTGATACAAGCCCTCACGGTTTCAACTGAACAATGGTCATGAACATGAGCTAGTACATGAACCATGAACCAAGAACTCCAATGAAGCCCTTCCTCGCCTAAAGATACCTTCTAGATCATCTGATGGGAAGTGGCACTACCACCCGACCATGTGATCCCGAAATGGAACCACCCCACTGTGCTAGGAGATAGTAGAAAACCCTCAAGCAAGAAAAATAAGACAAATACAAAAGAAATACATGACTCTGCAAACATTCATGTGACTCAACTCACAAACACTAGTGACTCTAAGGAGAGAGTGTCATCACATAGCTTAAGATGGATACCATGGTACAACCTCCTAGGTCCCGGCTTCCGGCTCCAATTAAGTCTCATGCGGACCCTACCAATCCTTTCATGAAGACAAGGTGGTAAGTTTGCCATTCCAAGCCTTCTCATAACATTATGAGCCCTGTACAAGCACTACACCTAAGAATGAGGCACATTATCTTAATTAATGTTTATCTCACCCATCCCAAATCAATTATTAGGTTATCACTTTTTATCTGACTTTCAACAGGTTATCCTGTCATCCACTTTGGGCATGGCCCCTGCTCGAAAGCCACTCTCTCTCATAGGACACTATAGGAAAAGTCTCTCTATGAGACCTCTATGGAGAAACAGACAACCATACCTAATCCTGACAAACCACAAGTGAAGGATACACGATTTAATAACCAAAGGTTGACCATTTGGACAAACACACAATGGCTCACATCCATAAAGTTATACATCAACACCTGACCAAGGAAACATAATAACATTGGACACAACAATAATGCAACAAGAATTGCAATTTAAACTTGACAGAAACCACCATTTACATGTGAACCTAACACAGGCAATCTTTCATTAAAACAGTCAAATGCATAAACAACTTGCAAATAAAGACTTCCAGAAAATAAGAATTACAACATTTTAACAGTAAGCCATTACTCCCTAAACTCTCCTAGAGAAGTGACTAATAAGTCTTAATGCCTAGGTTCTGAACATAAGCGTAAATTTCTTTCATATAATAAAAGGTGTGCAATATGTTCTTAAACAAAATTCCACTCCTATAGCTATAATGTAATTACACTTAATATTCTATGATTTTTCTTTAACTAACCCAGACAATAAATGATACTTCACCATAACTATAACATAAGTAAGATCATAATCATTACCTATAACAAAGACATTGTAAATAATAATGATCCAAAACTAAAGAAATTCCTAACCTTTTGCAAAGTTGACCCGTATGCAAAACCTCAATGCCCTTCTGCCAAATGATAACGCGCCTTGCTTATGAACCTTATCTCCAATATACTCCCAACTCTATCTCAAAAACCAACTCTCTTTGATACTTCCAAAAGTATACTCTCTATCTCTCTATTTCACTCTATTTTTCTCCTCTACTCTATTCTTTTCATCCACTCTATTCTTTTCCTCCACTCTATTCTTTCCCTCCCGAAGTCTACCGTCCATCCTTCGAAGTGAATGAATCTCTAATCCTTCATTGCATCTCACCTCCCCTTCTCTTCCAACTCAATGGTCTATACATAGGGTTGTCATCTACCCTCTTTCCTACTTTCGGGTTATCTCTACTAGAGGTGGATTGATTCTAAGTGACACCACTCAAGATCTAATTGCATCATAATAGTCCTAATCCTATATGAACACCTATGTGTTCACCACGTAAAGCTATTCACTATCCATTTCATGACACCACAACACTAATGTGGTTAAATCCTTATTTATAGATAGTACATGTGGCTTTTGACTTCAATACTAAATTGACTTTACTAAAAATAAATTCCTAACAATATGCAAGGTTAAATTACTATATAATACACGTTGAATTCGTACCCTTACATTAATTCCTACCCCTACATTAATACTACCATTACATACCTTAATGGCAAAGTTTGCATAGTAATCGATGCCACTTACTACTTAGGCGGGTATGTTGCAACGTGGAGAAGTCTTTATTTAAAAAGGGAGGAAGCACGTATAATAAAACGGAGGGGGGTATGTATAATGCAAAGGGAGGAGGGTGGTTAGTAGTAATACTGACCCCTCCCTTTTATTAAGGGGGTGGTCGATATTACTATCGACCACCTTACTTATTAGTATTTTAAAAACTTTATTAAAACTTACAACTCGCCACCTTCCTTTATAATAATTTTTTTTAGTTTTTAAATTATTTTAATTTTTTTTTTTTATTATATTTTTAAGATATATAATTAATGACTAATATATATATTATTTTACATTAATTTTTATTTAATAAATTAAATATATATGTAAATATATATTTCAGTTTTTCATTAAAGTGATATTTATAATTTTTTTTTTAAATATGTTTCTATATATCATAATTACATATTTATATATTTGTATATGGTCGATTCATATACATATATATAATATGTTTATATATTTATTCTCATGATAATTGTTTATATATATATATATATATACATACGACCGATTTCATAATTATTTAACTACCAAATATATTTAACTAATATTATATAAAAATTGTATTATTGTAACCAAAACGATGCTTAATAAAGATGTATTTCTTTTTGTACGAAAGACAATAAATATTCGATATATGGTACGTTACGTCGTAAAATCCAACTTATAAATAATCCTATTAAGAATAATCAACATAATTGAATATGACTCATAATTACCTACGCGTATATGTATATGTATATGTATATGTCTGAGTTTGAATCTACATATTAAATATGTATAACTTTTAGTATAATTTGAAAACCAAACATTGAATATTGTTTCGATAATTCACCTACCTCTACACAAAGGATGTTAAATCCTCGCATCACTATTTAATTCACACTATCAACAATTTTTCACCCTTCACAGACAAATAAAACATAACATGCAGTAATTAAAATTACTTAAACACGCAGACTGAGCAATATCAAGCAATTTCTCATAAAAGGTCTATCAACAAAATACGAAGGTTAACGACTGACAAGACGACTAACTGACAACACTCACCCGAGTGTAACTGAACAAAATAGGGTCAACTACTATCTCCTCCACTTCCATCGGAAAAAATATAAGGCACGCTCAGACCTATGAAGCCAGGTGAAGATGATACCCCGTACCTACCCGGTACTTGTACCTGCAATATCCTGCATCACCGAACCACACATGCATATATACCATATAGAAAACATAGCATACACACAAATGAAGGAGAATCGTGATGTTCCTTGTCTCACCGAAACGAGTGAAGGAAAATAATCCCCTTGCATCCAATACACTCGCAGATACACAACATACATTGCACAAATAAGGTAAAGTGTCAGTACATTGCAATAAACCATACAATGCCATAAATCACAAGTACAGAAATAGTGTAAATAAATCATGAATTTCATATTCAGATTAAGCATGGAATAATGTCATATAAATCTGAATAACAATTCACAATAATGTATCCACTGAGAAAGACCAATAGGAGAATATGAGTCCAAATGAGTAGGGGTACTACATTCTCCCCCCCAAAACTAGGCTTACTCCTGGAAGCCTAAAACAAATAAGAATACAACTCTCGAAATAGGTTATGCACCAGGAACCAAGTCTATGTGAAAGTCTATGTCTCGCTTTGGAGGCATACCAGGAATATCCAAAGAAAATACATCAGCATACTCTTGAAGAATAGGGTGACTATCAAGAGCGATTTCTCGACTCTTTGACTCATCCATTGTCTTCTTGCGACATTCTATGTGAGCACTATGAGAAGATATCCAATCCATTCCCAACACAATTCCATATGAACCCAAAGGAATGACTCAAAGGTCAACTAAAGTAACCATGGTTCCTAGATTCAACTCACAACTGGGAACAAAGGCATCTACGGAAACACGAACACTTGTAGCCAACTCTATTGGCCACCTCCCCTAGTTTTCTTAGCCATGACCTAGCACTATATAGAGAAAATGGTTCAGACCTACGGCAAGGATAAACAAGGGAAACACAAGCATTCAGACCTAAGCAAAAAGGTCAAGTTGAATAGGCACACTACAAACCCAGAGTACCCAGTGTTGAAACTTAAGCTTTGATACCAAATGTAATGCCTCGCTAGAAACCCTAAAGGAAAAACATCACAATCTATGCAACTAAGGGTGAAATAATTTTTTTCTTTAAAAAGAACAAGTGCTTGAATTAAACCATTGCACATCTAATAACATAGCAGAAGTCTAACTTCTGAATTTCCTAAGGGTCACCAACGAAGATTACTTTGTAAATAATATTAACACAATGGAAAAACTTATTGTTTATCTTTATAGGAAAATTAAATGTTTAAGATAAAAATTCCACAATGAAAGAATTCAAAGTACTCCAAAGCAATCATTTAATATATACAAAAGAATTTATTAACTAAAATAACATGCATTCCAATAATTTCTTTTTTTACAATATCCATAAAGACATGTTTACAAAAATACCATAAATTACAACGTTACAAAGCAATCAAGGTTACATAAAGGTTTTGATACAAGACCTCAAGGTTTCAACTGAACAATGGTCACGAACATGAGCTGGTACATGAACCATGAACCAAGAACTCTAATGAAGCCCTTCCTTACTTGAAGATACATTCCAGATCATCCAATGGGAAGTGGAAATACCACCCGACCATGTGATCTCGAAATGGAACCACCCCACCATGCTAGGAGATAGTAGAAAACCCTCAAGCAAGAAAAATAAGACAAATATGAAAGAAATACATGACTCTACAAACATTCATGTGACTCAACTCACAAACACTAGTGACTCTAAGGAGAGAGTGTCATCGCATAGCTTAAGATGGATACCATGGTATAGCCTCCTAGGTCCTGGCTTCTGGCTCTAATTAAGTCTCATGCAGACCCTACCAATCCTTTCATGAAGACAAGGTGGTAAGTTTGCCATTCTAGGCCTTCTCGTAACATTATGAGCCCTGTACAAGCACTACACCTATGAACAAGGCACATTATTTTAATTAATGTTTATCTCACCCATCCCAAATCAATTATTAGGTTATCACTTTTTATCCGACTTTCGACGAGTTATCCTGTCATCCACTTCGGGCATGGCTCCCACTCGAAAGCCACTCTCTCTCATAGGACACTACAGGAAAAGTCTCTCTATGAGAACTCTATGGCGAAATAGACAACCATACTAAATCCTGACAAACCACAGGTGAAGGATACACGATTTACTAACCAAAGGTTGACCATTTGGACAAACACATAATGGCTCACATCCATAAAGTTATACAACGACACCTGACCAAGGAAATATAATAACATAGGACACAACGAAAATGCAACAATAATTGGAATTTAAACTGGACAGAAAACACCATTTACACATGAACCTAACACAGGCAATCTTTGCTTAAAACAGTCAAATGCATAAACAACTTGCAAATAAAGACTTCCAGAAAATAAGAATTACAACTATATTAATACACTATTTAATAAGTCATAAACCTAATGTTTCAACAATAAGCCATTGCTCCCTAAACTCTCCTAGAGAAGCGACTAATAAGTCTTAATACCTAGGTTCTGAACGTAAGCGTAAATTTCTTTCATATAATAAAAAGTGTGCAATATGTTCTGAAACAAAATTCCACTCCTATAGCTATAATGTAATTACACTTAATATTCTATGATTTTTAATTAACAAACCCAAACAATAAATGATACTTCACCATAACTATAACATAAGCAAGATCATAATCATTACTTATAACAAAGACTTTGTAAATAATAATGATCCAAAACTAAAGAAATTCCTGACCTTTTGCAAAGTTAACCCGTATGCAAAACCTCAACGCCCTTCTTTGGAATGATAACGCAAGTTGCTTACGAACCTTATCTCCAATATACTCCCAACTCTATCTCAAAAACCAACTCTCTTTGATACTTCCAAAAGTATCCTCTCTATCTCTCTATTCTACTCTATTTTTCTCCTCTCCTCTATTCTTTTCCTGCACTCTATTCTTTTCCTCCATTCTATTCTTTCCCTCCCGAGGTCTACCATCCTTCCTTGGAAGCTAATTAATCTCTAATCCTTCATTTCATCTCACCTCCCCTTATCTTCCAACTCAATGGTCTATACATAGGGTTGTCATCTACCCTCTTTCCTACTTTCGGGCTATCTCTACTAGAGGTGGATTGATTCTAAGTGACACCACTCAAGATCTAATTGCATCATAATAGTCCTAATCATATATGAACACCTATGTGTTCACCATGTAAAGTTATTCACTATCCATTTCATGACACCACACCACTAATGTGGTTAAATCCTTATTTATAGATAATACATGTGGCTTTTGAATTCAATACTAAATTGACTTTACTAAAAATAACTTCCTAACAATATGCAAGGTTAAATTACTATATAATACATGTTTAATTCCTACCCTTACATTAATTCCTACCCCTACATTAATCCTACCACTACATACCTTAATGGCAAAGTTTGCATAGTAATTGATGCCACTTTCTACTTAGGCGGGTATGTTGCAACGTGCAGAAGTCTTTATTTAAAAAGGGAGGAAGCACGTATAATAAAATGGAGGGGGGTATGTATAATGCAAAGGGAGGAGGGTGGTCGGTAGTAATACCGACCCCTCCCTTTTATTAAGGCGATGGTCGATATTAGTTTCGGCCACCCTACTTATTAGTTTTTTAAAAACTTTATTAAAACATACAATACGCCATCTTCCTTTATAATAATTTTTTTTAGTTTTTAATTTATTTTAATTTAATTTTTTTTTAATTATATTTTTAATATATATAATTAATGACTAATATATATATATATTTTTACATTAATCTTTATTTAATAAATTAAATATATATGTAAATATATATTTTGGTTTTTCATTAAAGTTATATTTATTAATTTTTTTAAAATATGTTTTTATATATCATAATAACATATTTATATATTTGTATACGGTCAATTCATATACATTTATATAATATGTTTATATATTTATTCTCACGATAATTATATATATATATATATACACGACCAATTTCACAATTATTTAACTACAAAATATATTTTACTAATATTATATAAAAATTGTATTATTGTAACCAAAATGATGCTTAATAAAGATGTATTTCTTTTTGTATAAAAGACAATAAACATTCGATATATAGTACGTTACGTCATAAAATCCAACTTATAAATAATCCTATTAAGAAGAATCAACATAATTGAATATGACTCATAATTACCTACGCGTATATGTATATGTATATATCTGAGTCCGAATCTACATATTAAATACGTATAACTTTAGTATAATTTCAAAACCAAATATTGAATATCATTTTGATAATTCACCTACCTCTACACGAAGGATGTTAAATCCTCGCGTCAATATTTAATTCACATTATCAACAATTTTTCACCCTTGACAGACAAATAAAACATAACATGTAGTAATTAAAATCAGTTAAACGCAGACTAAGCAACATCAAGCAATTTCTCATAAAAGGTCAATCAACAAAATACGAAGGTTAACAACTGACAGGACGACTAACTGACGACACTCACCCGAGTGTAACTAAACAAAATAGGGTCAACTACTATCTCATCCACTTCCATCAGAAAATATATAAGGCACGCTCAGACCTATGAAGCCAGGTGGAGATGATACCCCGTACCTACCTGGTACTTGTACCTGCAATATCCTACATCATTGAACCACACATGCATATATACCATATAAAAAACATAGCATACACACCGATGAAGGGGAATCGCTATGTTCCCTATCTCACTAAAATGAGTGAAGGAAAATCGTCCCCTTGCATCCAATACACTCGCAGATACAGAACATACATTGCATAAATAAGGTAAAGTGTCAGTACATTGCAATAAACCATACAATGCCATAAATCACAAGTGTAGAAATAGTGTACATAAATCATGCAACTCATATTCGGATTAAGCATGGAATAATGTCATATTAATCTGAATAACAATTCATGGTAATGTATCCATTGAGAAAGACCAATAGTAAAATATGAGTCCAAATGAGTAGGGGTACTACATTCTCTCCCCCAAAACTAGTCTTAATCCTAGAAGCCTAAAACAAATAAGAATACAACTCTCAAAATAGGTTCTGCACCAGGAACCAAGTGTATGTCTCACTTTGGAGGCATACCAAGAATATCCAATGGAAATACATCAGCATACTCTCAAAGAATAGGGTGACTATCAATAGTGATTTCTTGACTCTTTGACTCATCCACGTCCTCAAGAGTAACTACAAAAAGTTGATACCCTCTACACATGCACCGCTTAATTTGCATAGCGGAGATCATACATAAGGATATTGGTCTCTGAACTCCAACAATTTCCACTTTCTTACCTAGGTCATCTAAACGCTCCATTGTCTTCTTGCAACAGTCTACATGAGCACTATGAGAGGATATCCAATCCATTCCCAACACAATTCCATATGAACCCAAAGGAATGACTCGAAGGTCAGCTGAAGTAACTATGGTTCCTAGATTCAACTCACAACTGGAAACAAAGGCATCTATAGAAACATGGACACCTGTAGCCAACTCTACTCGCCACCTCCCTTAGTTTTCTTAGCCATGACCTAGCACTGTATAGAGAAAATGGTTCAGACCTATGGCAAGGA